>NW_026089540.1:261830-262397 GCF_000143185.2 Schizophyllum commune H4-8 | reverse complement strand
AGTTGTAATATCGTGCATGGACATGTAATCTCGTGCATAGACTTGTAATCTCGGACCTGGCACTGTAAAGTCGGACCTGACCTTGTAATATCGTGCATAGAGTTGTAATATCGTGCGTGGACATGTAATCTCGTGCATGGGCTTGTAATCTCGGACCTGACCTTGTAATCTCGTGCATGGAGTTGTAATATCGTGCATGGTCATGTAATCTCGTGCATGGAGTTATAAAGTCGGACCTGGTATTGTAAAGTCGGACTTTGGGGTGTAATCTCGTGCATGAACATGTAATCTCATGCATGGACATGTAATCTCATGCATGGGGTTGTAATCTCGTGCATGGACATGTAAACTCGGACCTGACCTTGTAATATCGTGCATAGACTTGTAATCTCGGACCTGGCACTGTAAAGTCAGACCTAGCACTGTAATCTCGTGCATGGACATGTAATCTCGGACCTGAACGTGTAATCTCGTGCATGGAGTTGTAATATCGTGCATGGACATGTAAACTCGAACCTGATCTTGTAATCTCGTGCATGGAGTTGTAATATCGTGCATAGACTTGTA